>NC_057813.1:683697205-683697739 GCF_018294505.1 Triticum aestivum | reverse complement strand
CGCGCAAGTTGTCTTCGGCATTGAAAGGCGGGTTCCTCCT
Source organism: Triticum aestivum (assembly GCF_018294505.1). Classification (NCBI taxonomy): domain Eukaryota; kingdom Viridiplantae; phylum Streptophyta; class Magnoliopsida; order Poales; family Poaceae; genus Triticum; species Triticum aestivum. Next base: position 683,697,699 of record NC_057813.1, on the reverse strand, counting down.
CTGAATATTTCATAGAAGATTTTGAACACCAGGGTAGTGTCCGACTCTGCAAAATAAGTCCCACATTCCATCGTAGAGAGAATAATATTTGTATCAATCGGATCTGCTGACGTATTCCGTGGCGTGACATCATGCCACGGCCAGGCTTTTATTCATTTTATTGTTCCACCTCAGCGCGTTTAGCGAGGCGGTTTCCTTGGCACGTCTTGTCAAAGCAGAGATCGTGTCCCCTTATTCCGGGATTCTCATCAATACGGGTGTGGGTAACCCAACCGCGCCATTAACCGTGGTGCTTGGGAGATAAGCGAGTTTTATTAGGCCGGTGGGGGGCTCGTAGTTTTGGCCGCCCATATAAGGGGATAAGAATCCGCCCTTTCCATTCACGCCCTCTTCCTCCTCTGCTTATCCGTCCTGCGCGCTTGAGCTCCAGCGCCCAAGCCCGCACTTCCCACCTCAACCTTCTCCAACCATGTCTGGAGCGGGAGGTAGATGGA
>NC_057813.1:682650892-682659450 GCF_018294505.1 Triticum aestivum | reverse complement strand
AGTGGCAGGAGAGACCGAGGGGGCGCGGCGTCGGCGTCCTTATCCACCTCGACGTCGGCGAGCGGGTCCGGTGGCGACCGCGCCCTGTAGCGGCGCGCGTCCGAGGAACAAGAAGGGGGGTGCGGTGCGGGGAGCGGGAGCTGGGCCGGCTGGGCCGACCAGGTTGGTTGCAGTCCAGGAGGCAGGGGCTGTGGCTGCGCGGGTGGGTTGGTGGCCAGCTGGGCCAGTCGGCCCAGTGGGGGGGAAGGGTTTTCTCTTTTTTTCTTCTTTTTTTGTCCTCTGATTGTTTTTCCCTTTTGTATTTTCTTTATTATTTCTTTTCTGTTTAAATTCATTTAAAAGTATTTAGGCATTTTATAAAAATGTGTTTACTTCACCATAATTACCCTTGTAATATTTGGCAACCCCCGAACATTTTTGTGTTGACTTTTGAAAACTTTGGGTGTTTGTCGCTAATTCATTTTTTGAATTTGCTATGTTTTTAAACTACCACTTAATTAGCAACAGTAACATAGATGACATGGCATCATCAAGGGAGTTTTACTGTAGCCTAATTATTCGGGCGTTACAGTCATGAAGGGGCGCTATTTTCCTGATTGTGATTTCATGGATGCTTCTATCCCACAGTCTGCTTCAGCTATATGGCGAGCAATTGTGGCAGGAAAGGAGGCGCTCACAGCAGGCCTGATAAAGAGGGTGGGCGATGGCACTACCATTTCTATTTGGGATGATCGTTGGACTCCGGGTCTCTTTACTTTGTCCCCCACGGTGGTGCCAGGGGGAACTACACTTGCTACAGTCGATCAACTCATTGACACTGGAAACTGGACATGGCGGTCAGAGTTGATTAGAAGTTTCTTTATCCCACCAGAAGCTGAAGCCATACTGAATATTCCTTTGCGCTCCGGTGGTGGTGATGATTTTCTTGCTTGGGCCCATGAACGAAGTGGTTCTACTCTGTCAAAAGCGCGTATCGTGCTTTGATGACTCGTAAAGAGCTTGCTGCTCTAGAGGAAGGGACGGTTACAAATACTACACAGACCGAAGAACAGATGTGGAAGAAACTATGGAAGCTCAAGGTTTTGTCGAAGGTGTGTGTATTCTGGTGGCGAGTTGTCCGTGGTATCCTACCAGACGAATGTACCCTCCGGCGTCGTCATATCAAAGTCATCAGTCGATGCAATGTATGTCTTGCGATGGATGAGGATCTGATGCATGCTTTAGTGCATTGCTCTCATGCCAGTTTGTTTTGGGAACAAGCAAATGAGTTCTTCGGTATTCGAAGACCATGATTGCACCCAAGTACATGGGCCCAGGATATTTTATGTGATGGGAATTTCTCTGATAGTGAGAGAGCTGTGATGATCTCCGTTATGTGGTCCATATGGCACTCAAGAAACAGGGTGACCCATGATAATGATCAGCTCGACCCATTCACTTCGGTCACGCGTATTAGGGAGGATCTGGCACTGCTCGATATACCCCAGTCTCATGCTTCTATTCTGCCAGGGCATGGTTGGGTACCGTCGGAAGGTGGGATCATTAAAATAAATACGGACGCGGCTTTGAGCACCGGCGCAGGAGGAGTGGCGCGCTCTTGCACTACCCTACTTGGCGCGTGGAGTAAACCCCACTTGGGGGTATCTGATCCTTTCATTGGGGAGACGATGGCACTGCGAGATGGGGTAATCTTTGCAAATCTACGTGGATTCTCACATGTGATCATGGAGACGGATTGCTTGGAGATTGTGGATCTCTGGAAATCTCGCCATTACAGGCTGTCTGTGGTGGCACCAGTACTACTAGAGATTATAGAGCTAGCTTCCTCGTTTTCATTTTTTGACATTCAACATGTAAACCGATCAGCCAATGTTCCGGCCCATCTCTGTGCAAAGCATGCTTGCACTCTGACGGCCACCGAGAGTTGGATTGGTTCGAGACCCTCTTTCCTGCTCACCAGCCTGTTAGCTGATGATGCCAGGAGTTTGTTTGTTGAATAAAGCTCTCTGATTGGAACGCAAAAAAAAGAGGTCTTCACGTGAGCATATTTTAAAAAAAGACCATCGTGCCCTCTATTATGAAAAGGTATAAGATAATCTCAGCCGTCGATGTGTTTAGTGGAGTCTACCGAAGCAGAAGTGTATATGAAATTAGTTGCTAGTGAATGGGGAGGCCAAGAAAAAGAGGCAATTCGAGATCTTGCAATGAAAAACATCACCTCTAAGACGAGAATCAATAAGAATGAGGCTGAAATTTAGAGGGAGTGAGAAGATGGAGAACGAGAGCAAAGATGCAAAATCGTAGAGGTTTGTTGTGACTGTTAGCAAACAATAATCATTTGTATTTTAGATAGTGACTAAATGTATACTGTGTGTCTTAGACTTTAGTAGCAAACTCTTTTGTTAGGAAAATTGTGAGTGATCTGCTTCCTCTGCTTTGCTCTGCTTCGGCCGCACCTTGTTACGGCGTGCACTCTCCCGCTGCTGAGAAGTTTCCTCTTCTTCCCCGGCTCCCTCGCTCGACGCCGCCGCCTTGCCGTTGCCGTAGCACCGCCGACGCCTCACCGCCTCCGACTTGAACGCCGCATCGCGTCACCACCTGCTGACCAGCCGCAATCTTGGACATTGCTTCTCGAGGTACGATCGCTCTCTGTCGTCCAGCCAACTCATCCTAACCCTAATCAACCTAACCTCCAAGAAATCTGGGCGTTCACCATGTAGATCGGTCCGGCGGTAGGAGCTAGGTTAGATGAGTTATGGTGCGATCTGTGCATGCCAGAATGGAGACTGCGGTTTCTTGATGGATGATGCTCAGTTTCTTGTGTTGTCGATGTGATTGTCCAAGTCATTGTTGTTGGTGTTCTTGTCAGGTTTCTGTTGAGTTGTGCAAGTGTGGTGAGATACGATTGTTGTGTTTTAGGAGCATGTGACGGGTTGTTTGTGTGGTCACGGTGTTTCGTGCTTCCCGAATAGCCTGTTTCGGGTTCTTTGTATCGGTTTTCGCCCGGCTTTCCGAAAATTAACTGGGCAATTCTCTTCTTCTTAATTAATCGACGAGGCAAATATTTTGCCTCCGTTTCGAAAAGAAAAAAAAGGATGGAGACTGCGGTTGTGTTGCTGGGGGAATGGAGATCAGTGCTTCATTTGCTTCTCCTCTTACATGCGTGTTGAATGTGAAATGTGAGAAATTCTGCTCAGACATCTTAGTTCTTACTACTCCCTTCGTCCGAAAATACTTGTCATCAAAATGAACAAAAAGGAATGTATATATCTAGAACTAAAATACATCTAGATACATTCCCTTTTATTCATTTTGATGACAAGAATTTCCGGACGGAGGGAGTAGATGCATGTTGACTGTTGAATGTGAACTGAAATGTGATAAATTTTGCTACTTTGAATGTAGGTCGACAGTCTTGCCTAATAGAAAATTTTATGACTGGATGAGGTGATGAGGCCAAGCTGAATTTTGTGACAGTCTTGCCAATTATGAGAAGTTTTGCTACTCTGAATGCATACGTCACGAGGCCAAGCTGTCGATTCCGCGTGTTTCTGCGACCAGTATCAGTGGAGTTCCTTCCAGGTCATATATGTAAGTGTCCTGGAAAGGGCTAGGTTGGATTCGGCCCGCTTGCTTGCTTATTTGGTTATGTGTTGGTGGATTTGGCATGTCGCTTGACCCGTCTTCCATTTATGTTGTTTCCTGTAGTATCTTAACAGTTTTTCTCATTAAAGTTGTCCCTAAACAGGTCTGCTTCGGTACACCCCCCCTTAACGTATAAGGGCATTTTGGGCATACGGTGCTTAACGTATCCCGTGCCGTATGCGGCGTGCCCATACGAGTAGAGCTGGGATCAGAAAGCATATCATTGTCGACAACTTCATTAGCAGGTATGGCTTGTATGATAAGTGTGGGTTTCTGAGACGAGACGTGTACAACCTATGTTGCCGAGAAAAAATGAAGTTGATTGCGAAGGGTGATGCTAACAAAGCAATCGGGATTATGAGGAGCGGAAAGGAGAAGGATCCAGACTTTTTCTTTGAGTACGTGCTCGATAAGGAGGGCCGTTTGAAGAGCATGTTCTGGTGCGATGCACAGTCGCGGCGGGACTATCAGTTGCATGGAGATGTGACTGTGTTCGACAGCACGTATAAGATGAATAGATATGGTATGCCGTTCATCCCCTTTGTTGGTGTAAATAACCACCGTTGCACCACAGTTTTTGGTTGTGCCATTGTGCCCAACGAGACCGAAGCGACGTACGTGTGGCTGCTCGAGACATTCCTGAAGGCCAATTGTCAGAAAAAGCCAAGGTCAATCATCACAGATGGAGACGCTGCAATGATACGAGCTATTCGGTTGGTTTTGGTTGATGTGTTGCACCGTCTCTGCTCATGGCACGTGGAAAAAAACATGCAGAAGCACCTTAATTACAAATCGCTAAATGAGTTCAGGGCACTCTTGTACTACTCCACCTCTCCAGCCAACTTTGAGGCGAGATGGCACGCTTTCGTCCGTAAATGGAAGACTGATAAAATAGAAGAGTGGCTGAGTAGGATGTACAGGAAGAGGAGTCTGTGGGCAGCATCATATCTGTCAGATGGTTTTTTCCTGGGTATGCACAGTAATCATATGAGTGAAAGCCTTAACTCTTGTCTTCACCTTCACCTGGACGACGGTATAACTATTGTTGACCTAGTTGTGCATTATGAGAATTGCATAGTTCGACTACGTGAGAACGAGGCGCATGATGACTGTGTTTCAAATCAGTCATTGCCACCATCAGTCACAGAATATAAGGATATTGAGAAGCATGCTGCCGAAGTATTCACTCATTCCAATTTTTATATTCTTCAACAAGATCTGAAAAAGATGGGAGAGCTTGAGATTTTTGAGACGCTAGTGGGAGTTGACTGTCACACCTTCATCGTGACATGGAGAAATAACCGCAAATTTCAGTTCAGTTTGAATTATCAAGCTGAAAACTCTAAGAATACGATAGACTGCAGTTGTGGACGAATGCTTCGGAAAGGATTGCCTTGCAAACACATTATGTATGTGTTGGTTCATCTGAAAATATCTAAAATACCTAAGTGTTGCATCCTTAAGAGGATGTCGAAAGTTTCGAGAGGTGGGCTGCCTACACAGCGGAAGAGTGACATGTTTGGCTGGGGTTGTATAGGGGCAGAGCAGCGTGCTCGCTATAGTCAACTCAGTATAACAGGAGCTGAAGCTTTTCATGTTGCTTCAAATGATCCATTCGTTTTTGATGAGTTGATGCAGTGTCTGCAGAATATAATAGCGAAGAAAAAGGTCCCTGATAATGATGTTGTTGGTAGTAGAAGAAATGTGCATGAAGAGCCACCTCAGCCGGAACAGCATGTTGATGTCATAGGTGATCCCATGAAAGTTTCCACGAAGGGCGCCCCTAAACAGAGCACGACAGGGCGGGCAAAGAAAAGATCCAAATGTTACAAAAAATGGAAGACCAAAATCATTTTCTGAGAAAAACCCGGTCCTCTTTGTGGCATTTGTAAGAAAGAGGGCCATAGACGACAAACGTGCCCTGAGAATGAAAAATAAGTTTTACATTATTTTAATTATTTTTTGTTTCTCTCTATACAATTGTCTGATGAGTTGTTTACAATTATGTAGGAACCGGGCATAAAGATGAAGTATTCATAATCAATTGAAGGCACTGGCAATTTCAGTTTATTTGTTTAAGGATAAGAGACATGACACTTTGAGTTTATTCTTTAAGCCACCTTGTTCGATGGAAGGCACTGGCACTTTCAGTTCATTTGTTTTAGGATAAGAGACATGACACTTTAAGTTAATCTTTATGCCACCTTGTTCGATGTTATGAGACATGCGATTTTTATTATTATGTGTGAAATATGACTTTGTCAACTGATTAACATTTTTAAAGTTTAATGTATGTGAAAAAAATATTTGAAAAAAAGGCCACGTCGTGGCCCGCGCCCGGACAGTATACTACAACGCCTTCTGGGAGGCCTTTCGGCTGCCGAGCGGGGAGGCCACGGCGTACAGCAGGGCATTCATTAGTGTTCTGTAGCGAGCTTGTGAGAAGGTGACGACGCGGGTATATAAACAGGTCGACGCGTCTCTCCGCGGGCGAGGTGGGACAAAACCTAGTCGGCACAACGCGCCAGCGTCCCCATCCGCACACAAAGAGGATCCGTCCACGCGCCCAACGCGCGTCGTTTATGGGCCGACAGATCGCCATATTCCCCCTCGGGATCGTTGCATGTGCCCGCTGGGTGGGGAGGGACGAGACGTGTGCCACAGGGCGCGCGGCTGTCGGTCGATCGACTGCTGGGCCAGCAGACCCGCGCGTGGCGCACGGCGAATCGCGCCAGCGCGCACTAGCTGGACTGCACGGGCACGCCACTCCCTCGGCTGTCGGCGACCGCACGGGCTGGGCTGGAATATTAGTCGGATCCGGCGCCGCTGCTGCAACCAGAATCGACGTGGGAAATTGTGCAGGTTTTGTCCACATCGTGCCAAGTCAGGACAGCGGGGATATTTTTTAATAAATAAATGACCGCCGCGAACAACAACAGTACATATAACATCGCAGCCGCAAACTGATACATTTTAGGACAGCAAAAATAGTACTTACCCACACGCATTTAAATGTTTAGTCTCAGACGAAAGCGATAAATAAAACGTGAAAAGTTGCCGAAATCTGTCCCAGTGTCATGTCGCATTACAATCGATCAAAGTATCCAACAACGGTAGGGAAACCTTCTACGGGACTAAAACCCTACCGATGCTAATACCTATTCCTTCTCCATGATTTTAACAATTTTCATCTTGACCTTCTCTAATTTGTTCACCTCTGAAAAAATAATTTCCGCGACAATACGTGGCATTGACTCATTAATCTCTTCCTGGTCAAATTCATGTGTCTAGCGATCTCCGTCCCAGTATTTTATGCACCACATCACAAAAAGTCCATAAAACACTCTGCAATAAACATGTGTGATCAGCTTACGATATAGCATGCACTTGCTTGTACTCATTTAACTTACCCATCTTTTTGTTTCGGCATTTTATACTCATTAATTGGCCACAATGAGACATCTGGAGTTTTTTTTTATTCAAGAGTTGAGTTGGCCTCCATAATATCCTTAGAAATTTCAGCTCTCTGAAACAAATTAACAAAACCAGAATTTAATGTATGACTCAATATTTCAGCTCTCTGAAACAAATTAACAAAACCAGAATTTAATGTATGACTCACCTCTTAGAAATTTCTACTACTATCATACGTTGTAATCATAAATTCCAATAAATTTTTCCTCATTTTCACTGAAGGAATTCTCAACATACTGTCCAAATTTGTGCCACTTAGCATCATGCGCAGTCTGGGTGTGAATTTTCCCACCAATTCACACCACTTCTCAACCGAGCTGTACACATCTCCCAATTCTTGCATTCTAAATAAGATGACAGTTATCTAACTAGTTACAAGATTCAAAAAACATTACATATGGTTTAATACCATACCTTCCAGCGTCTCGACATGCACCGACAGCCCCCGTTGCCTAACCCCACCCAGTGTGGGTTAGTCGTGGCAGCCGCGCGCCCTCTGCCCACACCAGCGTGCTGGCCGACGGCCCGTCCTAGGGTTTAGGGTGCGGGCGACTTTGCCGAGACGGCACGGCCGGGCCTGAGATCCAAGTCGCGTGCGCAGATGCCGGATTGTATGGCCGCCGTCAGACCGGCAGGGAAGGGAGTTGGGACGGACACGACGGTGTGGCCGTCGGATCGGGGTGAGGGCGTGTTGGAGGCGGCGGGGTTAGGCGGTCCTGGGGCGAGGTAATGGTGGCATGGTTTCCATGCCATGCACGCACGTACGGCGTCATAGACGTGGTCACGCCATAGTGGGTCACTTGGCCCGTCCCGTAAAACTACCGCCGGCTGGCCCACGATGCATTTATTAAAACATGCATTGTACTTTAACATTTCAGATTAATACCACATCGCTAAGCCGGCGCGCCGTTGACTCCTTTATATAATTTTTTTTCGTCAATGCACAAACATCTCAGTTTGTGGGACTCTATTTGGAGGATATGCAGGATCGATGTGAGTCTTCACCTGCTAAGAGCTTGTGAAGGTTCACATGGATCATGCATATTCTTCAAAAAGAGAGCCATTATCTCCGATGTTTTTTTAACGACAGAAAATATTAATGCATTTTTTAATGCAACCATTCAAATTTTTTGCACACGCACTCATCGCCAGGGCCATCATGCGTGCAAGTTTTCATAGTTTTCCGGCACCGTATGAATTTCCTATGGTTTTCTCCGTGAAACGCACCGAAAACACTGACCGGACGTGACGCAACATGCGTTTTGTGTCCAAATTCGTTCTAATCTTCCGTGGGGCCCTAAGATGGGCATGCCCACTACCTCCCAAATTTGGGTGACGTTTTGTGCATGCCACCTCGTACCACCCACGCAATCGGCACTGATCGGATATGAACGATGTCAGCCCCGTACTGCGTTCTCTTTTCTGACTCAGCCGGTGGA